>NC_134362.1:196637966-196672966 GCF_048569485.1 Anomaloglossus baeobatrachus | reverse complement strand
TGAGTTCAAGCCAATCGGATCTCTGTTAGGACGCATGCGCGCCGCGCGATAGGCATCACACGCCCCCCGGCCGTCCAATGAGAGGGGACGCCCGGAATCCAGGGTGACCTGGACGCCCGGCCATCCCCACCCATCGTAAACGAGCGGCCACAGGGGCGGGCGAGGCCAACGAGCGGCGCGCACGGGTCACAGAGACCAGAGGGCGGAACTCAGCTCCTGACCAGAGCCCGTCCATCAGCCAATCGGGGTGCTCTGACGGCACGTGCGCACAGCGCGGCGAGAACCCGCACCTGGTCCCCGGCAGTCCAGTGGGGGGGATGCTGCCAGCCCCCAGGCCCAGGGACCCCCAGCACCCCCCCACACCTTCAAGAACGCCGGGCAAACAGTGCGGATGAGTCACCGCGCGATGCGAGCGCGCGCAACAACCAGAGGGCAGGACGGGCAGATGGTTAGGAAAGGGGTAAATGAGCCAAGAAAACGTTGGCAATAAATATCATAAATACCTTTGCTATCCCATTCAATTACTAAAATAGTATAAATCATAGCATGAATAGCAAGGAGGATACAAATATAATACAATCAAATGAAGAAAAATGATCTTCTTAAAGTGACAGTGCATCCATATAATGGAACAACCATGAATGGAAAATTTTCTGAATCAGATGCTAGTTCCAGGTCCAATATGCAATCCATTAAAAGATTTAAATATCAAAAGGTCCTATAAGGGTAAAAAGAAATAGTTTTAGAACACTGGGAAAAAAAAAAGTGAAGGGGAAATGAAAAACCTATTAAAACAATTTTAAAAAAATATTTAAAAGAAAGAAAGGATGGTGCAGTACAACAATTATCAGAGATCTCTTTACAGGAAGGGGGCAAAGTTTAGAGCCTCATTTAGGCCCTTCGGTGTCACGGTGTCTAGAATGGTAATCCATTTTATTTCACGTTGAGCCAAGAGCTTTTTAACATTTCCCCCCCTTATGCCACAATGGATCACATCCATTCCCCTGACCTTAAATGATTTAGGGTTGCATCCATGGACCAATTTAAAATGGCGCGGGATAGTTTTTAATTCTGCTAAATTGGTCGCTGTGACTGCCGCCCGAATATCCCTCACATGTTCCCTCACTCGTACCCTCAATTCCCTCGACGTCATGCCAATGTAGACTTTATTACAGTCACATGTTGCATGGTAAATGACGTTCGTAGTGGTACAGGAAATATGTTCTTTAATTGGAAAGGTTCTAGTTCCATTAGCATGGAAGGAGGAACAGCGAGAGATATTCGGGCAGGAGACACAGCGGCCGCAAGGGAAGCAACCAAATGGATTAGGCTACTTTCACACATCCGGTTTTTTGCTCTGCGGCACAATACGGCGTTCTGCAGAAAAAACGCAACCGTTTTTTTTGACGCCGGTTGCGTTTTTTTTGCATAGACTTACATTAGTGCCGTATTGTGCCGCAGGGGCTTGCGTTCGGTCCGGTTTTTGCCGCATGCGGCAGATTTAGCCGATGCCGCGGCCGGATCGAACGTTCCCTGCAACGTTTTTTGCTCCGGCAAAAAAACCCGCATCGCGCCGCATCCGGCCGCTGCGGCGCATTTTTCAGTACATACCTATGGAGGCCGGATGCGGTGCGATGCGGAAAAAAACGCATCCGGTCGCCACATGCGTTTTTTTCCACTGCGCATGCTCAGTAGCATGCCGCAACCGGAAAAAAACGGACGGTCCGCATGTAAAAACTTATGCAAAGGATGCGGTGTTTTCGCCGCATCCGTTGCATAGTTTTCACAGCTGGATTGAGCCGAAGTGCTCAAACCGGATGTGTGAAAGTAGCCTTAATAGTCATGGGTGGTATATAATGACTTCTGACCAAATAATCCTTGAGGTTTCTGCATCGTCTAGCGGTCATTAATGGGAGTACTGGGAGTAGATGTGATCTTAGAGCGGAGTCCGATTGAAGGATAGGCCAAAATTTTGTTAAAATTTCCCTCATCTCCTGCCATTTCACATTAAATGTGGAGATGAATCTTATATGCTCTACAGACTTGGTTTCACCTCTTCTCCCGTGTAACAAATCGTTCCTAGACACTGATCTTGCTCTCTGATACGCCTTTTTGAGGGTACGGTTACTATAACCTCTATTCTTAAACCTCATCCTCAAATCATCTGCCTGATGTTTAAATACGTTGTCCTGAGAGCAGAGTTGTCTCACCCTAAGATACTGGCCAACTGGGATGGCGCGTACAGTGGAGTTGGTATGGGCAGAGGTGGCATGAAGTAAAGAGTTTACAGATGTTGGTTTTCTATAGACATCCGTCTGTAAAGCACCAAACTCATCTGCAGTAATCTTAATGTCAAAAAACTCAACTCCACTGTCGCTATGGTTGTATGTTAATTTGATGTTAAAATTATTTGTATTGAGCTGGTCCATGAAAAGCCCGAGTTGAAAGATGGTACCCTGCCAGATGATCAGTAGATCATCAATGTATCTCACCCACATAGACACCATGGGGGCGGCCCATGCACCTCCGTCAACAAACAAACCCCTCTCCCAGAAACCGAGGAAGAGGTTTGCGTACGAAGGCGCACAGGCCGCGCCCATAGCGGTCCCCTGCCTCTGCAGATAGATTCTATCTTTAAAGACGAAGAAATTGTGGGTGAGTACATAGTCAAGAAGTTCAAGGGCCAGCTCACAAATTTGTCCATCCCAGTTGCTCATGCTTAGAAAGAAACGAGCTGCTCTCAGGCCATCGTCATGGCTAATGCATGTATATATGGATTCTACATCAGCTACCACCAAGAGGGTCCCCGGGTCCACATGGACCCCATCAAGCCTGTTCAAAACCTCGGTCGTGTCTCTAACGTAGGATGGAAGGGTCTCCACCAAGAGTTTTAGGTAATAGTCAATAAATTGACAGATGGGACTACATAACCCCTCCATCCCTGAGACAATGAGCTGACCGGGTGGGTTGATGGGGTCCTTGTGGACTTTGGGTAACAAGTATGTTGGGATCTTAGGGTATTTCACGAATAACCCATCAAAGACCCTCTTGGTGATGATCCCCTGGTCTAGGGCATCATTGAGGATGAGGTATAATTGGGCAGAAAACGAAATCAGAGGGGAGGAATCCAATCTACTATATATCTCTCTGTCTCTCAGCTGCCTATGAGCCTCCCTCTCATAAAGTTCAACCGGCCAGACCAGGACGTTGCCCCCCTTGTCTGCAGCCTTGAAAATAACATCACTCATATTGCCAAGTTCTTTTAAGGCTTTTCTCTGAATGACAGATTGTCCTGTGATCGGCGAGTGGAGATCCCACGCAACGTCTCAGTTACGAGGCGAGTAAAGATCTCTACCGCTGGGCATAGAGACAAGGGGGGGAAGGTCGTGGATCTTGGTGCAATTGAGGAAGGGAACTCACCTGGCAGCTGAGACGATTGTTCCTCTAAGAGGTCCTCCAATATCTGAGTCGCGTTCTGCCCAATAGCAAGAGCAGTGTCTTCTGTGGATGGTCTTGAATGTAATTTGTGAAGGATCAGTTTCCGGGAGAAGAGGTGAAGGTCCTTCAGGGCTGTAAATAAATCGAAGGTATTAGTAGGAGAGAATGTTAATCCTTAAAACTTAAAGGGCAGGTAGGATCCAGCTATAATTATAATTAAAACATCCTAAGCTGGTGGGCAGAGCGCTAAGTCAGAATAGAGTGTACTACAAATATCAAAAAACTGGCCAGCACATCCAAGAAAGACAAATGTGAACAGGTGCATACTGAAGGAATTAGTCCATACAACTAAAGCGAATACAGCTGCACTCTGAAATAGTTTAATAGGTAAACATTGAATATAAGAAATTTGGAACTGAATTACTGCAATAGAGACTAGGTTAAAAATGAGGTCCTTGGAACACAGTTTGGCCAATTCATGACAAGCCCAACAGCAAGTAACAAGGTGTACCCCATTGTTGACCCCTATCCTTGAATGCCTCTACCTGGGTTTTGTGGATATTTGTAGCGTATTCCCTTCTGACTGAGCGCTCCACCAACCAGCCAAGGGTGTTTTAATTATAATTATAGCTGGATCCTACCTGCCCTTCAAATTGTAGACTTTCAGCTCATGTAGAGGCATTGAAGGATAGGGTCCCAACAACAGGGCACACCTTGTCGCTGGCGATTGGGCTTTTCACTTGGACAAATTGTGTACCAAGTACCTCGTTTTTAACCTGGTTTTAATGGCAGTAATGCAATTGCAAAATTTCTTATATTCAATGTTTACCTAGTATAGTATTTCAGTGTTCTGTGTCTGGCAAACAGTAAAGGGGGCACAGGGCTCGGCAGAACCACAGTTATACAAGTGATTGACCAGATTCAATATTGGCGTCTCCTAAGAATAGACCATCATGAGTGAGCACTACAATGCTCAGGTGCACAGTACTTGTAACTATGGATGAGCGGGCACTACCATGCTCGGGTGCTCAGTACTCGTAACTAGTGATGAGCGGGCACTACCATGCTCGGGTGCTCGGTACTCGTAACTAGTGATGAGCGGGCACTACCATGCTCGGGTGCTCTGTACTCGTAACTAGTGATGAGCAGGCACTACCATGCTCAGGTGCTCAGTACTGGTAACTAGTGATGAGCGGGCACTACCATGCTCGGGTGCTCGGTACTCGTAACTAGTGATGAGCGGGCACTACCATGCTCGGGTGCTCTGTACTCGTAACTAGTGATGAGCGGGCACTACCATGCTCGGGTGCTCAGTACTCGTAACTAGTGATGAGCGGGCACTACCATGCTCGGGTGCTCAGTACTGGTAACTAGCGATGAGCGGGCACTACCATGCTCGGGTGCTCTGTACTCGTAACTAGTGATGAGCGGGCACTACCATGCTCGGGTGCTCAGTACTCGTAACTAGTGATGAGCGGGCACTACCATGCTCGGGTGCTCAGTACTGGTAACTAGCGATGAGCGGGCACTACCATGCTCGGGTGCTCAGTACTTGTAACTAGTGATGAGCGGGCACTACCATGCTCTGGTGCTCAGTACTCGTAACTAGTGATGAGCGGGCACTACCATGCTCGGGTGCTCAGTACTCGTAACTAGTGATGAGCGGGCACTACCATGCTCGGGTGCTCAGTACTGGTAACTAGCGATGAGCGGGCACTACCATGCTCGGGTGCTCAGTACTTGTAACTAGTGATGAGCGGGCACTACCATGCTCTGGTGCTCAGTACTTGTAACTAGTGATGAGCGGGCACTACCATGCTCTGGTGCTCTAGACTCGTAACTAGTGATGAGCGGGCACTACCATGCTCGGGTGCTCAGTACTCGTAACTAGTGATGAGCGGGCACTACCATGCTCGGGTGCTCGGTACTCGTAACTAGTGATGAGCGGGCACTACCATGCTCGGGTGCTCTGTACTCGTAACTAGTGATGAGCAGGCACTACCATGCTCAGGTGCTCAGTACTGGTAACTAGTGATGAGCGGGCACTACCATGCTCGGGTGCTCGGTACTCGTAACTAGTGATGAGCGGGCACTACCATGCTCGGGTGCTCTGTACTCGTAACTAGTGATGAGCGGGCACTACCATGCTCGGGTGCTCAGTACTCGTAACTAGTGATGAGCGGGCACTACCATGCTCGGGTGCTCAGTACTGGTAACTAGCGATGAGCGGGCACTACCATGCTCGGGTGCTCAGTACTTGTAACTAGTGATGAGCGGGCACTACCATGCTCTGGTGCTCAGTACTTGTAACTAGTGATGAGCGGGCACTACCATGCTCTGGTGCTCTAGACTCGTAACTAGTGATGAGCGGGCACTACCATGCTCGGGTGCTCAGTACTCGTAACTAGTGATGAGCGGGCACTACCATGCTCGGTACTTGAAACAAGCAGGTTGGATGCTCTGGTGGGCTTGATTCAAGTAACGAGTATAATGGAAGGCAATGGGAAACTCAAGCATTTTTGAGGAAGACCTTCCGGAAAAATGCTTGAGTCCCCATTGACTTCCATTATATTCAGTAATCGAGTCCACCCTGTTGGAGTGTCTGACCTGTGCGTTTTGAGTACCGAGCACCTGAACATGGTGGTGCTTGCCATCACTAAATGTTACCCTTCTCCATTAGATGGTGCTTTATGTAGGTATCATATGGACGTGCCTTGGCTCATGACTCCGGAATGTCTGACTAAAGGCCTTGACCTCCACCCAACATCACCCTACCCCCTCAGGGTTCTTATCTAAAATAAACACAAACACTGCGTGACATTGGATATAAAGGCCACAGCAGCCCCATTTATTATTAACAAAACATAAACCATGTAACAAACAATTCTTCATTGAAGAACCCCCGAAAAAGGAGGGGGGGGGGGTACCTGAAGGTTAACCAAAATGTTCCTTACAACATCAGCCCACCTCCTGACCCTCAGCCGCAACACACCGACTCGAGAGCCCAAGCCATATGTTGCCCACACCATGTCCTGCTGAGACTCAACCCAGCAGGACCCGTTTACCAAACATTGCACCGCTAGAGGTAACCCGCTCCGGCACTGGGTTCCGTCCTCTCCTCTGTGCAAACCCCCACCTTCAGACACCCCCCTCCTTTCCGCCACCGCGAGTGCGCATGACCCCTTGTGCGCGCGAGTCCTCCCACACCGCCAAAGCCTTCTCGACCGCTTCCATTAGCCCTAAGGCCCAAATATCGTTCCCCACCGAATTTAAATGGACCCCGTCCCGTCGCAACAAGTCGGCGGATGCCGCTTCCAACTCCGGGTGCCGCACAGAGACACCCCCGACCCGAGAAATAAAACGCCCAATCTCATGATTCACTTTGCTACGTGCTCTGTTGACCGCCTCCACCGACCTGGCGCGCCGCCATGCCCGCCGCGCAACAATGTCCGACCAGACGATTACTAGACCCGGGTGGGAGGACAGGAGCCGCAGGCAATCACACTTAATGTCTTGTATCAGGTCCCTGGAAGCCCGGAGGCCCAGGTCATTCCCACCCGCGTGTAGTACCACCACGTCCGGCGTTCTATCCAACTGTGAATGGTGACGCCAGGTCGGCCACACCTCGCTCCACAGCATACCCCTGACGCCAATCCATCGCACTGTCGCCTTTTCCCTGGGGACCCCCAACTGACGGCCGTCCGGTCGTATTCCCGCACGCAAAGCCCCCCAATACACGTATGAGTGGCCGAGCACCCACACCAATAAAGGTACACCTACAAAACAAAAGGTGACAGCACGGGGGGGGGGGACACGTGGAAGAAAAGGGGGGCAATGAGTACCAAACAACTACCGCCCCCGACCCCCCCCCCCCCACCAATATCTCATAACAAGTTCGGCCGGACGTAAGATCTAAACCTGACCGAGTCCCATCGTCCAATCTTACGGAGAGCCTGCGCGCCCAGGCCCCAACGAGCCGCCTGAGTCGCAGCCCCAATCCGAAAGGAATGTGACGCGAACTCAGCCTCGTTGAGACCGCAACACTGCAGGCACCTCCGAAAGATACAGACGAATTGGTAACTGGACAAGGCCGACCCGTCCTGGTGGGCCAAGAGGGACCCCGGGCGAGTTCCCCTCACTTCTAAAAACGCCGACAGCCATTTAACAGGGCATTCCGCCAAACCAGGTACGCCCCACAGTTCCACCACACGACCTCTGCCCATTTGGTCCGTCTTTGACCGTCTCAAGCAACACCGCACCACATCCATACCGCATGCCACGTCCTCCAACAACAAACCTCCGTGACTCCTAGTGTTCCTACTCACCAATTCACTAATTCTGAACGCCCCAAAGAAGGCCAAAACAAAAGCGGTCCCGAACAGGTGCCATTCATACTCCGAGAAACACACACGGGGCAAAACCAACAACAGCTTGCCTAGCAGTTCGAAAGACACCGGGCGCCGAAGGTCTTGGCGCGCCCCCGCCCTACGGTAACCCTTCAGCGCCTGGCGAACCCAGAACTCCTTAGTGACATCCTTCCAGCCCAATAACCTGAAAAAGAAAGCAATGCCAGCCAATCTGCCCGCAACCGCCGACCACGAAAGGCCTTCTTCCTTTGCCCTGCCCATCATGAACAAAACTAAATAAACCCTGTCACCCTCGGGTACATCACCTCCCACCTCATCCACCAACTCGAGCCAACGGTCCCACGCTGCATTATAGCTGCGCCACGTGCTGGGTGCCACCGAATGCTTGATCAATTCCCAGGCCTGCTGCAAACCAGGTCCCACAACCAGACGGGCCACACGGTCTCCTGCTGCTCCGCGTCCGGCGCCAGCATTCGAAAACGGTCCCACTGGAAGCGAGATAAAGCATCAGCCACAGAATTCAGCACCCCCGGCACATGCACAGCGCAGACCCACAAGTTCAACTCCAAACATTTCAACACCAAATGACGCAAGAGATCCACCACCGGGGGGGAATCAGCTGTCAACTTGTTAACACACTGAACGACCCCCAGGTTGTCACACATGAAACGCACCTTTCTGTCTTTCAAATCCTGTCCCCAAACCTCTATGGCCACGACAATAGGAAAAAGTTCCAACAAGGCTAAATTCCTAGTCAGACCGGAAACCCGCCACGAATCAGGCCACCTGCCGGCACACCATCTCCCCCCAAAATATGCCCCAAAACCACTGGACCCCGCCGCGTCCGTATAAAGGACCAACTCCTCATTGGACACCACCTCGCGAAGCCACAATGACCGTCCATTATACAGCTGCAAAAAACGGGACCACACTCTCAGGTCCGCCTTGTGCTCCACCTTCAAACGCACAAAATGCAAAGGGTGCAACACACCGGTAGTGGCTTGAGCCAAGCGACGGGAAAAAACTCTTCCCATCGGCAAAATCCTACACGCAAAATTCAACTTTCCCAACAGGGACTGCAACTCCCGTAAACGAATCTTCTTGGCCTCAATGGCCCCGTGAACGCAACGCCTCAAATCCGCCAGCTTGTCCTCCGGCAAGCGGCACTCCATGGCAACTGTATCAAGCTCGATACCCAGGAATTTCAAAACAGTAACCGGACCCTCCGTTTTTTCAGGCGCCAACGGAACGCCAAAGCGGCGAGCAACCTGCTCCACTGTCCGAAGCAAAAGGGAACACTGCGAGGATCCAGCCGGTCCCATGCACAAAAAATCGTCCAAGTAATGCAACACTGAATCCAGGCCCGCCTCCTCCTTAATTACCCATTCCAAAAAACAGCTAAACTTCTCAAAATAGGAACATGAAATTGAGCAGCCCATAGGCAAACAACAATCCACGTAAAACTTGTCCTCCCACCAACACCCCAACAGGTGAAAACTGTCCGGGTGCACTGGTAACAGCCGGAAGGCGGCCTCCACATCCGTTTTTGCCAAAAGCGAGCCACGACCCAGCTTCCTCAGCCATTCCACCGCCTTATCAAAACGAACATACGATACCGAAACCAGTTCCGGATCAATACCATCGTTCACCGACCTGCCAGTAGGATATGACAAATGGTGAATCAGCCGAAACTTGTTAGGTTCCTTTTTGGGGACCAACCCCAACGGGGACACCACCAAGTCAGGCAACGGAGGGGCATCAAAAGGCCCCGCTATCCGTCCTAATTCCACCTCCCTTTGTAACTTATCTGCAACAATCTCACCATGCAGGCGAGTCGACTGTAAATTTTTTAAACGAATCTCTCCCGTCTTGACAACTGACGGTATCTTGAAACCAAAACTAAAACCTTCACTCAACAATTCCGCCGACACCCGATCCGGGTATCTACTTAGAAACGGCGCCATCCGATCTACCCTCACCGGGGTCCTCCCTTTTTGACGAAGACTCAGCGGCCTTCCCTTTCCCTTTCCGGTGGCACTTGAGATAACTGTGGGCGCTACCACAGCCCAAACACTCGTGCTTGAATCGGCAGGAGGAACCAAATCGGCAGTCCTTTTCATTGAACTGCCAGCAAACGCCCTTTTTGGGCCCCGGCGAGGTGCCAAATGATCCCCCGCCGGTACCCCCTGGAAAGGACTGCGATGCCGACTTAGGCGCAGCCATCAGTCGCATCCATAGACTGATTTCTTTGTGGTCCCACCGTAAACTGGGTCTGACCGCTTTCCTCTGACGAAACTGCTCGTCATACCGTAGCCAAGCAGTTCCCCCATAGGTCCTATACGCTTCACAAATTGAATCCAGATAACAAAAAAGCGCCGAACAGTTATCCGGAGCCTTTTCCCCCACCACACTGGCCAGTATCACAAAGGCCTGTAACCAATTCTGAAAAGTACGAGGAATAAGGCGATAACGCCGCCGTTCTTCCTCGTCCTTTTTGCTCTCGTCCGGTTTAACCCGATCCAGGTTAAACTTCTCCAACGGGAGCAAGGAGAATATTTCAACATATTCATCCTTCCATATTTTTTCCCTGGTCTCCTGCTTCAGATGCGCCCCCAACGACCCATCAAAGCAGACATACACTTCCCCTCTCGCTTTGTCATCTAAGCGAACAACATCCACTGCAGCCGCAGCTGCGGCAGCGGGAGCCGCAGCTGCGACAGCGGGAGCCGCCACCACCGGCTCCCCAACCGCACTGCCACTGGCAACCCCTCCAGCCGCAGGAGCCACAACCTCCTGCCCCGTCGCTCCCTGCCACACCATGCTAGGGCCCCCCACCGGGGCAAACAAACCCCTGACCAACCTCAACAACTCAGATGCCACACTGCCGTCACCCGGCACCGCATCCATGACCTGCCCACCACTCGGGCCACCACGCAAACCACCCGTACCACCTACCACATTCAAACCCTGCACGCCATCCATACCACCAGACTCACCATCCATGGCCAAACCAGGTGCACGAGAAATAGGAAAAACTGTGGTCTTACCAGGCTGACTCCGAGAAGATCCCGAAACAGCCGTCACATGTCCTCCGCGTCGCACTCCAGCCGATACCCCGTCATCCACGATCTGGTCCCCGATGTCGTCCTCCGCGACGTCCTCCTCCAAGATGGCATCATCCTCCTCACTGGACCCAGGTCCAGGGAGCCCGCCGTCCGGCAGACTCGACCTTAGACCCCGTCCGCCCGCCGACCCACTCGTCCTCCGCGCCGTCCGCGATGATCCAGACGCTGCCGCCTCCGTGTAGACTCTGCCTGGGGCATGCCGGCCGGCATCCCCGCGCGCTCCATCGGACCCCGCCGCCGTCCTGTCGCTGTCCATCCTCTGCGCCGAAAGGCTGGGCCCCGCTGATCCGGGCCGTCTCCGGTCATAATCCCCCGCCGGCACTGGGACCCTATGCTCCTGCATAGGCCCCGCTCGCTTTCCAGCCCGTGCTGCCGTTGACGCTGCGGCCTCATCCCTGGCCTGTGATCCCTCTGGCCCACACAACCCTGCTGGCCCCCTCGACCCTGCTGGCCCACACAACCCAGCTGGCCCCCGCGACCCTGCTGGCACACGTGACCCCCCCAGCCCACGCGACCCTGCCGACCCCCGCGACCCCGCCGGCCCACGCGACCGCGGCGGGTCAGGTGACCTCGCCGGGTCAGGCAAGCCTGCCGGATCACGAGAGCACGCAGGGCCGGGTGAGCAAGAGGGGCCACGTGACCGCGCCGGGTCGGGTGACCGCGCCGGCCCACGTGACCGCGCCGGCCCACGTGACCGCGCCGACCCACGTGACCGCGCCGACCCACGTGACCGCGCCGACCCACGCGACCGCGGCGGGTCAGGTGAGCGCGGCGGGTCAGGTGAGCGCGGCTGGTCAGGTGAGCCCGCCGGGTCACAAGGGCACGCCGGGCCAGGTGAGCGCGCCGGGTCACGTGACCGCGCCGGGTCAGGTGACCGCGCCGGGTCAGGTGACCGCGCCGGGTCACGCGGCCGCGACGCGCGCGTCACCACAGTGCGCCGCGGACCGGAAGAGGAGGGGAGGCCGGCCATGTCGCTCACCGCCCCGCTGCCTTTATGCCCGCGGCCCGACTTCCGGCCTGGGCCTCGCGACGTCCCGACTCCCGGATCCACCGCCGCACTTCCACTGGGGCTCCGTCTCCGCTGCCGGCTCCTCGATGTCATCTCTGGGCTGAGCCGCTCCGGAGGCCGCGTTCGTCGCTGCCGCTTCGGAGGCAGGGGGGTCCCGTCCTCAGCGCCGTCGCCGCTCCATCGCTGCAGCTGTGCCTCCATCCACCGCTGTCCGCGCTGCTCCGCCATCCTCTTCATCTGGGCCATGAAATCTTCCATCTTCAGGATCCAGAAGAGAACGATTCCAGTCGCTGTCCAGGTAGGAATGGCCCACCCCCCTCTGACCTGCCCTATATACGACCCCCTATCGCACCACCCCCTGACCAATCACACTGGCCTCTGATCCTAACTGACCCTTAGCACCACCCCCAAATTTCGCGCTCAAACTGACTTTCTCCATTAACCCCTGATTAACCCTATGGCCTGGCATCCCTCCTAGTCATGTAGCCCTCCCTTGAGCCCCTTTGGGGCAGCAGTCCGGGCTCTTCCTTTAGTAGTAACCAGTAAGGGTGTCCGTATGTCTCTTTCCAGATGACTTCTCCAGCTATGCACCTAGAAGGATGGAGGCACTCGCTCTGTTTAGTGGCCACATCTTAGACCTGAGCATTGCAGTATCATCGCTGCTGTGGGTGACATAGTGAGGAATTGCCTCTTGTACTTCTTTATATAAACCAATGCCACATGACCCTAAAACATTGCAGAGTTATCCCACCTCACTGATGGGCCGCACGTCTTCATCTACTATCCAGCGAAACTCGTTTGTGGTTAACACCAGCCTCATACAATAATGAATTCCTTCCATGGTGGCCCCAATCTGACGCATGACCCGGCGTGGAACGGTCCCGGGCATCGGAGCGAAGCGCAAAACCAGCAACATTACTCAGACGCTTCCTAACAACTCCTTCAGTCCTTGGATGATAAATAGAGAAAAGATGGAGATTTATTACAGATTGCCAATTTGTTATTGTTTTTATTCTGTTACCAATATTATAACACGGGTGATGCAGAAATGTCTGATCTCTCCCGAGCCTTCCTGTGTGACGCATATATATATATATTGTGTAAAAATCACCTGTGTTTGCGGCCGGCGGATACAACTGTAATTTTCCTGCAATTTCCTGTGCTTGAGACACAAGGTGTTTGTATATAAGGTCAGAACGAGCCAAAACGAAGATGCGCCCTCGCAGTGTGACATTTCCATGTTGTCCTACAAAAAGGAGGAAGATCACACAATAGAGTCCAAGGCGCAAAAATCCTTATTACATAATGTTCTGAAAAATGGGAAAAAAATCATTCTATTTGTAGAGAAATGGTGGAAAATAATATTTTTGAGGGGTTTGGTAACAATAATACTATGAGCCTAAAAACTAGTTGGCAACTACCTGCCTGTTCTACCCGGCAATGACTCTGAGCGGTCAGTGACTGCTTCTGCTGATGATTCTGCTGCGTCACATCAAAAAAGCAGCTCATCCTCTTCCAGGCTCATTTTTTCATAAGCCTTGACGGCTGACGTCATGCTAATCGACAGCTGGCTCCCCGCAGTTAGGCAGCAGGGAGACGATTGTCAATCGGCAATACGGCAGGCGTGGCATCTCGTCAACGGAGCAACTCTTCCTTCACTGGGTGGTCTGTCAAAGGGCCTGACATCTCACGTCGTGATGATTTACAACTGGCTCCCTGCAGTTAAGCAGCAGGGAGCCAACTACCAATCAGCATGACGCCGGCCATCACATCCCGTCAATAGAGCAGTTCTTCCTCTTCTCGGCTCATCTGTTGACGGCCCTGATGGCTGACGTCATGATATTTGACCGTCGGCTCTCTGCAGTTAGGCAGCTGGCTGTCAATCAGCATGATGCCAGCCGTCACACCCCGTCAAGTCAACATAGCACCCCTTCATCTTCTGGGCTAAACCTTCGTCAGGCCTGATGCCCGACATCATGATGATTGACAGACGGCTCCCTCCAGTTAGGAAGCTAGCTGTCAATCAGCATGACGCCTGCCATCATACCCGTCAACACAGCGGCTCTTTCTCTTTTGCGCTGATCTGACGGTTGGGCATGACAGTCAATGTCATGCTGATTGACTGCCAGCTTCTCACTATTAGGCAGCAAGGAGCTGGCTATCAATCAGCATGACGTTGGCCATCATACCCCATCAACAGAGCAGCTCTTCCTCTTCCGGACTAATCTATTGACAGGCTTGATGGCCGACAGCATCCTGATTGACAGCCAGCTTCCCGCAGTTAGGAAGCAGGGAGCCAGCTGTCAATCAGCATGATGCCAGCCGTCTTACCCATCAACAGAGTGGCTTTTCTGGGCTCATCTAATGGTGGGGCAAGACAGCCAACATCATGTTGATATGCAGACGGTTCCTCACAATTACGAAGCAGAGAGACGGCTGTCAATCAGCATGACGCCGGCCATCGCTCCCCATTAACAGAGCAGCTCTTCCTTTCCCTGGCTAATCTGTCGTCCGGCCTGACAGATGATGTCGTGCTGATTGACAGCCGACTCCCCGCACTTAAGCTGTCAATCAGCATGATGCCAATCTGAAAATAAGGAGCTCTAATAGTGTAATACCAGAGGGATAGGTACGGTATATAGGAATATACACTCACCGAATTCAGTTGGGAAAGTCACAACCACTAGTGCGCATGAGATACTGGCGTCTGCTGCAGCCCCACATGTATGAACATTCAAAATGGAGTATAGAAGGAGTTAACACCGCGCATCAGCCAAAATGAAGATGTGGAGATGTTTGTGATAATAAACTATCTTTTTATTCCATAGGTCTACGCGTTTTGAGGTGAAAACCTCTTCCTCAGGACCAGTACATCATCAACTTCTGTTGATGTACTGCTCCTGGGGAAGAGGTTTTTCACCTCGAAACACGTAGACCTATGGAATAAAAAGATAGTTTATTATCATCAACATCTCCACATCTTCATTTTGGCTGATGCGTGGCGTTAACCCCTTCTCTACTCCATTTTGAATCGGCATGATGCCAGCAGTCATGTCAACAAAGCCGAGCGGAAGAGAAGTAGCTGCTCTGTTGACGTGACGTCAGCAGAAGCCTCTGAATCGCTGGTAGTAGCGGGCGGTGACCGCTCTGTGCCGGCAGAGAATGGCTCCGGGCAGAACAGGCAGGTAGTTTTAAGACTGTTTCATCCAAGTTTGCACTATATAAAAGTTAGTCTGCCCGAATGATCCACCTCTCTCCTCGATTCCTCTCTCCTCAATACCACCCCGCTTCTCCTCTCTGCAAATCCTTCCATTGGCTCCCAATCTTGTATCGTATCCAATACTAACTACTAACACTGACCTACAAAGCCATCCATAATCTATCTCCTCCGTATATCTCTGAACTAATCTCTCGCTACACTCCAAAACGCAATCTCCGATCCTCCCAAGATCTCCTTCTCTCCTCCTCTCTCATTCGCTCCTCACGCAACCGACTCCAAGACTTCTCCCGAGCCTCCTCAGTCTCCTGGAACTCGCTGCCTCAACACTGTCTACTACACTTGCAAACTTCAAACGGGACTTGAAAACTCATCTGTTCAGAACTGCCTATAATCTTTAATGACCCCACCACCTTGCGGAGCTGCCGCCCCACTACCCTGCGGAGCTGCCGCCCCACTACCCTGCGGAGCTGCTGCCCCATGAACCCGCAGAGCTGCCGCCCCACCACCCTGCGGAGCTGCCGCCCCACCACCCTGTGGAGCTGCCGCCCCACCACCTTGCGGAGCTGCCGCCCCACCACCTTGCGGAGCTGCCGCCCCACCACCCTACGGAGCTGCCGCCCCACCACCTTGCGGAGCTGCCGCACCACCACCCTGCGGAGCTGCCGCCTTGCGGAGCTGCCGCCCCACCACCCTGCAGAGCTGCCGCCCCACCACCCTGTGGAGCTGCCACCCCACCACCTTGCGGAGCTGCCGCCTCGCCGCCTTGCGGAGCTGCCGCCCCACCGCCTTGCGGAGCTGCCGCCCCACCGCCTTGCGGAGCTGCCGCCCCACCGCCTTGCGGAGCTGCCGCCCCACTGCCTTGCGGAGCTGCCGCCCCACCGCCTTGCGGAGCTGCCGCCCCACCACCCTGAGGAGCAGATTTACTATTATAATAATAATAGTACATCTGCGCCGCTGTACACAGCGAGTACAATGAGCGCTCTAGACCTTTCCTATGGAAACCCGGAGGCAGAGCGCTATGCTATAACTAAACAAACAGCATAGTAAAACTTGGCGACAGGATCTCTTTGACTCAACACATCTATCTGTGGATTAATATACAGCCCGCAAAGTATCTTAAAACCTAATATGGACTTATTAAAAAAGGATTAAATTGCCCCTGGAGTGCACAAGTCCGATGTCGTTTGCACAGAGCATGATTTCACAGATGTACTACACATGCAAACATGTGAACGCCATCATCTGGCCCGTAATCTCTGATTAAGCTCTGATTCGACTCCAGTGCGCACTAAACCTGTCAAGCGTCAGCTCCCCTGGAAGCAGAGTGACTCATAGGTTAGAACTGGACGCACACAAAATGCGAGCCGTGAAATTCTAAACTGCAATTATTAAATAAGCACAGCAAAGCCCCATAGGTATAGCCGAGGGGAACAATGGGGCGGATTCTGTCCAAATTGGCCGCAGTATTGGTCTGAATGGAGACTCGTATACTGGGGTATTTGAAACAGACCACTGTGGTTTGATCGCATGCCTTGGATTTGACTTTTTAACTTAAAGACATGCACTAACTCTTGATTAAAATTGCGCTACGTATGTGCATGCAATGGAAAACGACAAAAATCGTTTGAATTTAGACGTAAAGGGGTTTTCCCGACAAACAAAGTTCATTGTAATCAATAGATCTTCGAATAATAATAATAAGTTCCACAATTGGATGGTTTTAAAAAAAAACGTTCCTGTGCTGAGATAATCTTTATATAGGTGTCCCTGCTATCTACTGTGTAATAGCTGTGTCTGACTGTACGGGGGCATGGTCTGATCATATCACATCTCCTGGACAGAGAAGAACATAAAAAAAGTATACAGACATTAAAGTATAGGATCACAAATGATTCTTACTTTGAGGTTTGTTTAAAAAAAGAAAAAGGCAGGGATGTGTTTTACCTCACAGAAAGAATCAGCTTTAATACCCTACTTTAATGTCTATATATGGTACTTTTTTGTATTTTCCACTGCCCACGAGATTTGGTATGATCAGACCATGTCCCTGTTCGATCAGACACAGCCATTACAGAGTACATAGCAGGGGCACATATTGTCACGTGTATAGAGACAAGTCCAGGGCTAGCTTTTACCTTACCATCTGGGACTATGCACTTTAAACATATTTTTTTCCTTTAGTCACACAAAGGGTTATTCCTTCTCTGGTGCAGCGTAGACTGACTCAGTTAGCAGCAATTAATCTATTTCTGGCTGGGATTTAAGCCCTCTGCTTCCTGGACTTGTTGCTGGTTATTATGTTCAGTTAGGAGCTAGCCTGGGAGCAAAGAGGACCATGCACTTTAAACATGTTTTTTTTCCTTTAGGCACACAAAGGGTTATTCCTTCTCTGGTGCAGCAGCAGACTGGCTCAGTTGGTAGCAATTAATCTACTTCTAGCTGGGATTTAAGCCCTCTGCTTCTTGGACTTGTTGCTGGTTATTCTGATCAGTTAGGCGCTAGCCTGGGAACAAAGAGGACCATGCACTTTAAACATGTTTTTTTCCTTTAGGCACACAAAGGGTTATTCCTTCTCTGGTGCAGCGTAGACTGACTCAGTTAGCAGCAATTAATCTATTTCTGGCTGGGATTTAAGCCCTCTGCTTCCTGGACTTGTTGCTGGTTATTATGTTCAGTTAGGAGCTAGCCTGGGAGCAAAGAGGACCATGCACTTTAAACATGTTTTTTTTCCTTTAGGCACACAAAGGGTTATTCCTTCTCTGGTGCAGCAGCAGACTGGCTCAGTTGGTAGCAATTAATCTACTTCTAGCTGGGATTTAAGCCCTCTGCTTCTTGGACTTGTTGCTGGTTATTCTGATCAGTTAGGCGCTAGCCTGGGAACAAAGAGGACCATGCACTTTAAACATGTTTTTTTCCTTTAGGCACACAAAAGGTTATTCCTTCTCTGGTGCAGCAGCAGACTGGCTCAGTTGGCAGTAGTTAGTAGTTAATTTTCTTCTGGCCGGGATTTAAGCCCTCTGCTTCCTGGACTTGTTTCTGGTTATTCTATTCAGTTAGGAGCTAGCCTGGGAGCAAAGAGGACTTGTTTCTGTTTCTGTCTTTTGCTATCTGCCGTGGTTTGTTATAGTAGTCAGCTGTTGTTTCTACATCCTTTCTTTTTTTTACCCTTAACTGTTCACCTTCTGTTGTTCCCTGGTGTAGGTTTTAGGAGTGCATGAGTTTTGTTTTACCCCTTTCTGTTATTTTTTGTTGGTGGGGTTTTTGGGATCTCTGTCCCGATCAGTCCCCTGGGTAGTGGGTGAGGTAGGGACTTTGTCACCAGGGCCAGGACAGGAGTCAGGGCCAGGTTGAGGCCTCGGACCTCCCTACCTTCAAAGGTACCTCCAGGTTTGAGGGTGAGCTCAGGGACCCCAGCTTTAGGGTCTGCATAGGTTCCCTGGTGTTCCTTTGCCATCCATTACACACCCTTTTAACACATATATATGAGACTATCTCAGCACAGGAACAATTTTTGTTAACCACTTCCAATTGTAGAACTTATTATTATTATTATTATTATTATTATTATTATTCCAAGATCTATTGAATAAAATAAACTTTAAAACTTAGTGGGAAAACCCCTTTAAGTGTGAATTCCCAGGATAATACTAAAAGCAAGACATTGCTATTCTATAGTCCCCATTTGGTAACTGCTTAATATAATCTTTAAAGTGTATTGGTCCAATCATACAAAACTTGCAGAAGAATATTGTCTTGCTGCCCTCATCCCCCATAAGTTTAAACTGCTAATATGTCCCAATTTTCCTACTCTGTAATTTACTTTTCACTGTTTTGAGTGGGTAATTCTTAAAGGGGCTGTCCACTACTAGGACAACCCTTTCTCATTGCTCATGTATGCCCCCATTAAAATAATAGAACTTATCTCACCTCTGCTGCCGACACCGTTCCCAGGGATCAAATGAGGTTGTTACATCATGGAAGCCCCATGCCCAAACATCACTGGCTTCTCGCTCCCTGCCTTTAGACATATAGGTAATCAATGGGGAGTGAGTGCTGTGGGTGGCCACCCAGTTTCTGTTAATTACTTATATATCCAAAGGTGGGGACAGTGATGTTTGGGCGTCGCATGACATAACAACTTCATGTGAGCCCCGGAATGTGAGTGCTGGCACCGCGGGAACAGGAGTATAAGCTTTTTTATTTTAATAGGGGCAAATATGAGTAAGGAGAAGAGGTTGGGCAACCCCTTAAAAACTATTTTTGGTACACATACCAGTTTCATATGTCCAGGAACTGTCCAAATTCTCTAACTCTCCAATTTGCTCATTACTCTGTTTGAGTAATCAGTTCATAATCAGTATTCTGCTAGCTCTATAGGTACTGGAACTTCCTTTTAGTCTCGCCCATCATGTGTTTCTCTCCTGCTTTTCTTCAATAGTTGTCCTGCCCTTAGTTTAAAGCCTCTATCTTCTAAACATGTATGTAGTTTAACAGACAGGAGAGCAGGAGCTGAATGTCAAGGCCTCACCCTAATGTCCTGTGAAGAATCAAAGCCCCATCCCAACGTCCTGTAGAGAATTAAAATTTTGCTCCAACTTCCTGTAGAGAATCAAAGCCTCACCCCATTTTCCTGTGGCGAATCAAAGCCCCACCCCAACTTCCTGAAGCAAATCAAAGCTGCGCCCCAACTTCCTGTAGAGAATCAAAGCACCGCCCCCAACTTCCTGTAGAGAATCAAAGCCCCACCCCAACTTCATGGAGAAAATCAAAGTCTTGCCCCAACTTCCTAAAGAGAATCAAAGCCTTGCCCCAACTTTCTATAGAGAATCAAACATTGCCTCAATTTCTTGTAGAGAATTAAAGCCTTGCCCCAACTTCCTGTACAGAATAAAAGCCCCTCCCCAACTTCCTGTACAGAATCAAAGCCTTCCTCCAACTTCCTGTAGAGAATTACAGCCCTGCCCCAACTTCCTGTACAGAATCAAAGCCTCGCCTCAACTTCCTGTACAGCATCAAAGCCTCTCCCCAACTTCTTGTACAGAATCAAAGCCCTGCCCCAACTTCCTGTACAGAATCAAAGCCTTCCTCCAACTTCCTGTAGAGAATTACAGCCCTGCCCCAACTTCCTGTACAGAATCAAAGCCTCGCCTCAACTTCCTGTACAGCATCAAAGCCTCTCCCCAACTTCTTGTACAGAATCAAAGCCCTGCCCCAACTTCCTGTACAGAATCAAAGCCTTCCTCCAACTTCCTGTAGAGAATTACAGCCCTGCCCCAACTTCCTGTACAGAATCAAAGCCTCGCCTCAACTTCCTGTACAGCATCAAAGCCTCTCCCCAACTTCTTGTACAGAATCAAAGCCCTGCCCCAACTTCCTGTACAGAATCAAAGCCTCGCCCCAACTCCTGTACAGAATCACAGCCTCTCCCCAACTTCCTGTACAGAATCACAGCTCCGCCCCAACTTCCTGTACAGAATCAAAGCCTCGCCCCAACTTCCTGTACAGAATCAAAGCCTCGCCCCAACTTCCTGTACAGAATCAAAGCCCCGCCCCAACTTCCTGTACAGAATCAAAGCCCCACCCCAACTTCATGTAGAGAATCAAAGCCCCACCCCAACTTCCTGTAGAGAATCAAAGCCTTGCCCCAACTTCCTGTACAGAATCAAAGCCCGCCCCAACTTCCTGTACAGAATCACAGCTCCGCCCTAACTTCCTGTACAGAATCACAGCTCCGCCCCAACTTCCTGTACAGAATCACAGCTCCGCCCCAACTTCCTGTACAAAATCAAAGCCTCGCCCCAACTTCCTGTACAGAATCATAGCCTCGCCCCAACTTCCTGTACAGAATCACAGCTCCGCCTCAACTTCCTGTACAGAATCACAGCTCCGCCTCAACTTCCTGTACAGAATCATAGCCTCGCCCCAACTTCCCGTACAAAATCACAGCTCCGCCCCAACTTCCTGTACAGAATCACAGCTCCGCCCCAACTTTCTGTACAGAATCATAGGCTCGCCCCAACTTCCGGTAGATCAGAAGTCCTGCTCCCATTTTCTGTAATTTGCCCCCCGCTGTTCTACACATGGATTGGTTTTAATGTGTTACTATAAAGATACATAATTCTGCAGAGGATCTCTAGATACAAAATGGTGCAAATAATTGCAAACTTGCTTCATTTTTTATTTTTTATTCCAAATGATTGGCTATCACTAGGGACTATGGCGATAGCGGGAATCCGGGGTTCCTAAGCTGACCCTCACCCTCAAGCTAGGGGACCCTGTGCTATCCCTATTCTCAGAGATACCCCTAATGGTGGGGATGTCAGAGTCTCCTTCCTGGCCCTACTCCTGACCAGCCCTGATCTTAAACCCCCTTCCCCAGGAGAGGCCGGACAGGAGTGCGATGTAACCCACAGAGATAGACAAACAGGGGAAACCAAAACTCTGTCACACAGCACGCACACAGAGATATAAGACAATAAAGGGGGCTTTACACGCAGCAACATCGTCGACGTCGGTTGTGCGTCATGGGAAAATCGCTGCCCATGGCACACAACATCGTTAAGACCCGTCACACGAACTTACCTGCCTAGCGACTGTGGCCAGCGAACCGCCTCCTTTCTAAGGGGGCGGTTCGTGCGGCGTCACAGCGACGTCACACAGCAGGCGGCCAATAGAAGCGGAGGGGCGGAGAACAGCCGCATTAACGGCACGCCCACCTCGTTGCCGGAGGACACAGGTAAGCTGTTGTTCGTTGTTCCCGGGGTGTCACACGTAGCGATTGGTAACGACCAACGAGATTTTGAAAATGAACGACGTGTCAACGATCAACGATGAGGTGAGTATTTTTGATTGTTCACAGTCACTCACAGCTGTTACACGCAACGACGTCGCTTACAACGCCGGATGTGCGTCACGAATTCCGATACCCCGACGACATATCGTTGGATATGTCATTGCGTGTAACGGGGCCTTTAGAGATTGGGAGGAAAACAAGAGCAAGAAGGAAGTGTTGCGGGCGGAGGAGGGGACCCTGCGCTCTTCCACTGCTCGGCTGCGGCCTCTGCTGCTCGGTGGCTCGAGCGATGGGCCGGATCCCGGGGACTCGAGCGGCGCTCCTCGCCCGTGAGTGAAAAGGGGATTGGTTTTGGGGATTTATTGTCCGTGACGCCACCCACGGTTGTGGTGATTGTGTGGACACCACCGCTGCTCTGTATGGGGATCCCGGGAGCGGTGACAGGGAGCAGCATAGTTGTCGGTTCTCCCCTCCGTGGGTAGGGGATGGTGGTCCCGGGGCCCAGTGATGGGGTGGAGGATGAGGGATGGCAGGCCAGGTGCGGGGCCTGGTGAGGTGCAGGGTCGCGGGGGCAGCGCTGTGCCTCACGGCATGGTGGTACTCACTCAGCCTGAGACATTGACACAGTTCTCGGTAAAAGACACAGCTGGAAGGACGGTTCCCACGGACGGCTGCTGTTGCTTTTCCCCGGTAGTTAACGGTGACTGTCTCTTTCCCTGCACCTTGTGTAATGTTGGTAGCGATGGGTTCCCACTGGTTACCCGCTCCCCGACTTGGATATGGGCCGGAGGAGCCCCTCTTTGCCCGCAGGCGCTGGCCCTGAGAAACTGGTGCCTTGGCGGTGGCGGTGTCTCTCTCCTACGGTTGGACGGTTGCCTTCAATCGGGACTTAGTTGTTTGGAGACCCGGAGGTCCCCTTCACTGACGGATTTGGCAAATTCACGGCGACTCCTAGCCTTGCCGGGATCCGAAAGGCCCCTGCCAATGGTGCTGGCTTCTCATTGTGTACCGGTCCGGTACCGCCGGGCCACCACCCGTCCACGGTCCTCACGGCCACTCCGATAGGCCACTCCTGCAGACGGTCACCGCCGTCTGCTAACCTTGCTGTCTCAGTCCGGGGCACACACCCGGACTCACTTCAGGCTCCTCTTTTACTACTTTTCCTCCTACTACTTCAACCTCCACCACTAATCTGCCTGTGTTTTCCTTCTTCCAGGACTGTGAACCCCTTGGTGGGTGGAGACCAACCACCTGGCTCCACCCCCTGGTGTGGACATCAGCCCCTGGGGAAGGCAACAAGGATTTCTGGTCCAGCTTTGATGTGCCTAACCGGGGTGTAGGGTGTGGTGATGTCATTTCCTGTGACCCCTGGCTTGCCCAGGGCGTCACAGAAGCAGCAAGATGACAGGTAAACTCCACAGCAACACCAAGCACAAATCAACTCTTTCTCCAACAAGTCTGGGACACCACCACTGTCAGACCAATACAGCATAAACTATAGTTGGCGTAGGTAGAAGATTTCCTCCAGCCTAAAATGAGAGAAGTGATTGGCTTCCTAAACACGTGTGATCAAAGAAGCCTAGTGAGCAAGGTAGCAGAGGTTAACTCTCGCTAGCCTGTCTGTGAATGAGCACACAGCTGGTCGATGCCCGGGTCTGCCTGAGTTGATTAGAAACACCAGAGAAACCTTAGAACAGAGTGTCAGACTCTGCAATGTGAACGGAGCCTGACGCCGCCATGACAGTGCGCGCGCTTTGTGCAAAACTCCCTGTGATATTGGACGAGTGAAACGCTGCAAACTCTGCCCGCTCTATAGACAAAGCAGCTCAGAAAGGCTGCTACATAAAAGTTAGAAATAAGAAGCCTTTATGGTAAAGGAAACAGTCAATGTCCGTGGATCGGTGGGTTGTGACCTGCTCACACCTTAATGCACCAACTGGGGTCAATGCAAGAATCCGCAAGCATCAAAAGTGAAAGTGTCCCGCAGATCTCAGAGGTGGATATCTATTATTTCCTGATTCTCATCCTACATATGGTGTTTGGTAGATGAAGATGGAAAACAGCTGGAAGCTGCACTCCAGCTTGTAAAATACATGTGTGCGCAATTCCCCCCTCCTGGTCCCTCTGCACAGCGCTGATCACCCATTGTGACATATCAAAAAGTCTGTGATTTTAACCTTGTAATGACCTTCAGGGGAGTATTTCAGATACGTATTACTTAGAGGAGGATCCATGGAACCCCTATATAGGCCAAGAAAAGCATGCATGTGTATAGAGGGGGGGTTATCTGGGGAGATCGGTAAAATATAACATAAATGTGTGATCCATGGCACGAAGATTAAGGTTTCCGAAGAAGAAACGACCCCCTGCAGCCGCCGCCTGAATTTCGAGGTTGCAAGATTTTCATCATTTAAAGGGAACCTGTCAGGTCATTTATGTGTTCTAACCTACAAACAGTGGGATGTGTGTGCTAGTAACCCCTTCCTACCCATCCCTGTGTTTTTATTAATGTGTAATGTGAATGTATAAAAATGTGTTTAATTACTTATGTGTTCTGTATGTAAATGAGCAGGGGCTATAGCCCCATGGGCGTCGCATCGCCCTGTGGGAGTTTGTATATTTTCTGTGGTATCACGCCCCTGATACTTGAGAGCTTGCGCATGCGCACTTACCATTCCCCCAGCCTTGCTTGCTTCTCATCTTTAGATGCGCTCTGCGCATGCTCAGAAGTCTCCTGCGGTTCCGGTCATGCGCAGACCGCGTCTGAAGACGAGAAGCAAGCGCCCGGATAACAACTATATATATATTAGTGACAATTGTGCTCAGAAATTGACCTGGGGTGGTTTTCCACCATGACCTTTACCTTTGCAATTTTTCATGGTGAAATCAGATTGGCAGCAAAATCCACAACAAATTTGCTTGTAATTGATGCAAATTTGGATGCAGATTTTTTACCACCAATTTACGGTTTGAGGACAAATGATACAGTTCTTCCGAATCTCTTTGTTTTTGGCATTTGATGTCAAAATTTGCCATGGCTCTCCTGACCCAAACTCAGCAGACTCATAGGCTGAGAAGGATGTGTCATGCCATGTCATGTCAGGGAATGAAACCATGTGTCTAGAAAAGGAGGTGATGGGGACCCCTGACCAAACCTTCTGCTGGCCCCTGGATCTCCTGACCACCCCAGATAGGTTCCTCATCTATGCTCCAAGCAGGATACCTAACCCTTGAGCTGGGTCCTAGGTTAAGAACGGATGGGATGAGCGCTTGGTCAACCCCACTAAACTCTAAAGAATACACAGGTAAAAGAACATAAATAACTTCTCTCCAAGAAGACTCGGTGAGAGATGCAGCAACGAACCACAGTTTCTTCAGATGGATACTAGTTGACTGCTTACATCCAGGACCTGTGTAGGTTTCTAAATCTATCATCAGCAAAGAGCAAGGAGGAATTAGAGTATTTAAAGACACAATTGTAGAGCTCATGATTAACAGCTTAAAAGTGAGGAAATCTGCAAGGTCCTAAAGAGAAAGGGAAAAAGAGAAAGTCAGGGAGCAGCTTGTGTAGCCAAACTCTGCGACCTTCTACAGTTGGACACCACAGGGCTGTCTGTCAAGCGTGACAGGACAACACGTTTAGGTCATGAAAGCCATACTCAGACGGCGACACATGGAAGTGTGAATCCGGCCTTATCTGTGGGATTAGAGCGCCACTCCGTCCTCTATTAGGATGATTTCCCATCAGTTCCCTACCGAGATCGCTAATGAAATACGATGTGACATTCACGCTCTTTCATTTGACCGCAGAGACTGAAATTACTTGTCATTCTTTAAATGATTGTTGGATTTTGGCTTTGAAATGATCTTATTAGACTCATGAAATAAAAACTCCCTTCTCTGCCGCAACATGTCATTAATGTAATTTGGCCGATGTTAAAGGCCAGGAGGTATAATTAGCGCCATAATTTAATGTCTGCAAATAGAGCTTTTGTCTCGGAGTCGGGGTGCTGATAAATGTCTAATTGCGAACGGGCTGCTAGTCAGATGGACGCCGGACAAGTCGCTGCTTGCTCTCGCGTTGTCCTCCTCGTGCCTCATTGTATTCAGAATCGCTCATTCTTATCACTTACAAAATAAATATAAGATGTTAATGTCACCTTATATTACATGGAATGGAAGAAAGACACTGCTGGAAGGGTTAGCCTCTAAGTATCGAAAGACAAGGATAGCTGACTTAAGATGTAGCCGTTAAGGCGAGGTGCACTACAAGACATTGCATCTTCCCTTTTTTTTGGCTTCTTTTACGCATTCCAACTGTTTCATTTCTCCAGCCTCCATGTATCACAGTAATAATGACTGCAAAATGAGTTACCAGTGATTCTGTCAATTAGCTTGTTCTGATCGTAGAGATTGGAACCCTCCTCTCCTGAACCTAATCGAATCATGATTACTTGTTATGCTTTTTGTACTGGGGATTCCATTTCAGGTCTCCAATTTTAGGACAATTTAAAAGACGACTTCTTATCTAGCAATTTGGTTAGTGAAACAGAATTCAGAATTTCCCTTAGCTTATGGCTGTTAGTGGCCACAAGAACATCCAGAAACTAGTGATGAGCGGGCACTACCATGCTCGGGTGCTCAGTACTGGTAACTAGTGATGAGCGGGTACTACCATGCTCGGGTGCTCTGTACTGGTAACTAGTGATGAGCGGGTACTACCATGCTCAGGTGCTCACTACTCGTAACTAGTGGTGAGCGGGCACTACCATGCTCAGGTGCTCTGTACTAGTAACTAGTGATGAGCGGGCACTACCATGCTCAGGTGCTCAGTACTCGTAACTAGTGATGAGCGGGCACTACCATGCTCGGGTGCTCAGTACTAGTAACTAGTGATGAGCGGGCACTACCATGCTCGGGTGCTCAGTACTGGTAACTAGTGATGAGCGGGCACTACCATGCTCGGGTGCTCAGTACTAGTAACTAGTGATGAGCGGGCACTACCATGCTCGGGTACTCAGTACTGGTAACTAGTGATGAATGGGCACTACCATGCTCGGGTGCTTTTTACTCGTAACTAGTGATGAGCGGGCACTACCATGCTCGGGTGCTTTTTACTCTAACTAGTGATGAGCGGGCACTACCATGCTCGGGTGCTCTTTACTCATAACTAGTGATGAGCGGGCACTACCATGCTCAGGTGCTCAGTACTTGTAACCAGTGATGAGCGGGCACTACCATGCTCGGGTGCTCAGTACACGTAACTAGTGATGAGTGACCACTACCATACTCGGGTGCTCAGTACTGGTAACTAGTAATGAGCGAGCACTACCATGCTCGGGTTCTCAGTACTGGTAACTAGTGATGAGCGGGCACTACCATACTCGGGTGCTCAGTACTGGTAACTAGTAATGAGCGGGCACTACCATGCTCGGGTGCTCAGTACTGGTAACTAGTGATGAGCAGGCACTACCATGCTCGGGTGCTCTGTACTGGTAACTAGTGATGAGCGGGCACTACCATGCTCGGGAGCTCAGTACTCGTAACTAGTGATGAGCGGGCACTACCATGCTCCGGTGCTCAGTACTGGTAACTAGTGATGAGCGGGCACTACCATGCTCAGGTGCTCAGTACTGGTAACTAGTGATGAGCGGGCACTACCATGCTCGGGTGCTCTGTACTCGTAACTAGTGATGAGCGGGCACTACCATGCTCAGGTGCTCGGTACTCGTAACTAGTGATGAGCAAGCACTACCATGCTCGGGTGCTCAGTACTCGTAACTAGTGATGAGCGGGCACTACCATGCTCGGTACTCGTAATGAGTAGTCGAACACTCAAACTGGCTCAACTCGAGTACCGAGTATAATGGAAGTTAATGGGAAACTCAAGCAACTTTACGGAAGATCTTACGGAAAAATGCTCAAGTTTCCCATTGACTTCCATTTTACTTGAGTGGAGCCAGTCCAAGTGTCTGACCTGCTCGTTTTGAGTATCGGGCACCCAGGCATAGTATTGCTCGCTCATCACCTGTCACGAGTGTGACGTGTCTGCAGGTTACATCTTGTATTGGAGTGGATTTACTTTATTTTGATGCCCAAGGGGTTAAGGACTTTTTCCCTGCTGGCCGAGATTACTCTTAGCCTTAGTAACAGCTGCAACATTTTGTCATCACGCCTTTCCTCTATATATACCCACTCCTGGCTTTACTCCATGCCAGTGATAGATATACTGACCACATTGAAGGAGCGTGTCTCTGCATAGCTGTGGTCTTGTTTCAGTTGCAGCTGCAAAGATTCCTGCTGAAGAAACCAAGGAGTGCTATTTGTTGTGTCGTTCCCCACCCGTTTGTCTTATTTTCCTTGTGTTGTTTTATTATTGCAGTTTCCCGCTGGCCAGCATCCTTAGTCAGGGTAAGTGCAATGCGAGCGAGGTCTTTGGCTTGTGACGGCGCGCAGGGGACGTTGAGGAGTGCGGGAATCAGCCACAGGTGAGTGTGAGGCCTTCCTTTACATCTTCCCCGGTCTTCCCTCTTTTTTTTGCGCAGCGTGCCGGGTGTTCCTTCGCCTCGGTGTGACTTTGGAATAATCAGAATTTGGAATCAATTGAGGAGCGCAGTATCCAATGTTTGGTCCCTGATGACCAAAGTTAAACTCTACACCATCGTCCTGGTGGTTGGTGGAACAAATTTCCATTTGGTGTCTATACATGAAGCTCAATAATACTACGGGCTCGCGATTGGATTATATATAGTTCTTACATAATGATATATTGACAGCTACAAAGAGACATGAAATGGTTAATGTTGCGGAGCCATTATGGAATATACCTGATCTTTCTGTCAACAGTAATTAGTGTGAATGGAGGATTGCCAAAGGTGGGGGCCCTAATGAACACTGTGTATGTATGCGCTGGCTTCTCCTCTTTATAATTGTTTAGATTTATTAGAGAGACAATGGTTGGGTGGAACATTACTCAAGCCCAAGTCTAATCAGCCCTGGCAGAAAACACCACTAATTAGCCTGGAAAACTTTGATAAGTTCAGGATCTGATTGGGAATACTTTCCATATTATGCAGCACAAATCATTTATTTGGAAGGATAGTTGATTTTTTTTTCCTTTTTTTTTGCATTGAGCGTTACATAAGATTTTACTCCAAAGGACATAGGAGAAAAGTTTTCAAATGTTCACAGTCCTGACTGTACATATCCTTTTAGTACGGCTGCAAAATGCAGTAACAAGTTGTGTTACGATATGGAGCTCTCACCCAGCGTGCCTAACATCGTTACACTATATAGGCTTTTCAGAGTGTTGCCGGCACAATCATGCTTGCTAAGAGGTCTGGACTTTTTGGAAGCAGTCATGATGAATTCAAGGTGGAAGGGAGAAGTTTACCTGAAATTAGCCAATAGGGTGGTGTTCTCAGATATTATTCAGGTGCTCTTAGGCAGGCCTCAAACATTCCTAAATTACCAATCGCCTTGTTAGCAGCTGTCCAGACTTGGTGGCCTCTGGTTTTTCAGTACTCTTACAAAATAGGGGTGAAACACTTGGTATAGCAAATTCAAGAATGGAAGGTGGGAGTGTACCTGAAACTATCCAATAAGGTGGTGTTCTTTGGACATGAATTGGGTGCTCGTGGGCAGGACATGGGCAGGGCTCAGAAATTCCTAAATTACCAATCGTCTTGTTAGCAGCTGTTCAGACTTGGTGGCCTCTGGTTTTTCAGTAGGCACAAGCTCTGACAAAATAGAGGTGAAACACTTGGTATAGCAAATTCAAGAATGGAAGGGAGAAGTTTACCTGAAATTAGCCAATAGGGTGGTGTTCTCAGATATTATTCAGGTGCTCATGGGCAGGGCTCAAACATTCCTAAATTACCAATCGCCTTGTTAGCAGCTGTCCAGACTTGGTGGCCTCTGGCTTTTCAGTAGGCACAAGTTCTGATAAAATAGGAGCGAAACACTTGGTATAGTAAATTCAAGGCTGGAAGGGAGGAGTTTACCTAAAATTATCCAATAAGGTGGTGTTCTTGGACACGAATCGGGTGCTCGTGGGCAGGACATGGGCAAGGCTCAAATATTCTTAAATTACCAATCGCATTGTTAGCAGCTGTCCAGACTTGGTGGCCTCTGGCTTTTCAGTAGGCACAAGCTCTGATAAAATAGGAGTGAAACACTTGGTATAGTAAATTCAAGGATGGAAGGGAGGAGTTTACTTGAAATTACCCAATAAGGTGGTGTTCTTGGACATGAATCGGGTGCTCGTGGGCAGGACATGGGCAAGGCACAGGCATTCCTAAATTACTAATCGCCTTGTTAGCAGCTGTCCAGACTTGGTGGCCTCTGGCTTTTCAGTAGGCACAAGCTCTTACAAAATAGGAGCCAAACACTTGGTATAGCAGGTTCAAGGATGGAAGGAAGGGAGAGTGTACCTGAAATTATCCAATAAGGTGGTGTTCTTGGACATGAATCGGGTGCTCATGGGCAGGGCTCAAACATTCCTAAATTACCAATCGCATTGTTAGCAGCTGTCCAGACTTGGTGGCCTCTGGCTTTTCAGTAGGCACAAGCTCTGACAAAATAGGGGTGAAACACTTGGTATAGGAAATTCAAGGATGGAAGGGGGAGTGTACGTGAAATTATCAAATAAGGTGGTGTTCTTGGACATGATTTGGGTGCTCGTGGGCAGGACATGGGCAAGGCTCAGACAAAATAGCGGCAAAACACTTAGTATAGCAAATTCAAGGTTGGAAGGGTAGAGTTTAGTTGAAATTATCCAATAAGGTGGTGTTCTTGGACACGAATCGGGTGCTCGTGGGCAGGGCTCAAACATTCCTAAATTACCAGTCGCCTTGTTAGCAGCTGTCCAGACTTGGTTGCCTCTGGCTTTTCAGTAGGCACAAGCTCTGACAAAACAGGAGTGAAACACTTGGTATAGAAAATTCAAGGTTGGAAGGGAGGAATTTACCTAAAATTATCCAATAAGGTGGTGTTCTTGGAATAAGAATCGGGTGCTCGTGGGCAGGGCTCAAACATTCCTAAATTACCAGTCGCCTTGTTAGCAGCTGTCCAGACTTGGTTGCCTCTGGCTTTTCAGTAGGCACAAGCTCTGACAAAACAGGAGTGAAACACTTGGTATAGAAAATTCAAGGTTGGAAGGGAGGAATTTACCTAAAATTATCCAATAAGGTGGTGTTCTTGGAATAAGAATCGGGTGCTCGTGGGCAGGGCTCAAACATTCCTAAATTACCAATAACCTTGTTAGCAGCTGTCCAGACTTGGTGGCCTCTGGCTTCTCAGTAGGCACAAGCTCTTACAGAATAGGGGTCAAACACTTGGTATTATTGTTTCTTATAGGATGAATCATAAATAACCTATAAGACCTCACTGATGTTCTATGTACGAGGCAAAGTTTATAATGAACTTAAAGAGGTCGTCCGGGACTTTAACACTGATGACCTATCCTTGGTGGGGGAGCGACACCCGGTACCCCAACTGATCAGCTGTTCCTGGTATTGATTCAAATAGGGGACTGATGCCCAGTAACTGGCCATGGTGGTTACATAGTTGATGTAGCTGTGCAGTTCCACTACTAAGCCAAGGCCAATAGCGGGAACCATTGATCGACTGGGATATTATCCATTACCCCAGTCTGAAATGGGACATATTTGCAGGAGCTTATCGCCTGTGGGGAATAGGGCAGAAGCTCATCCCTCACCCAATATTATTAAGGAGGCATCTAATTGGCTCCAAGTTTTTTCTGTGAACGACCCCAAAGATACATCCAATGTCATGAAAGGGGTTGTCCACTAATCGGACAAGCCCTTGTGAATCACTGTTTCCCCCTTATAAAATATCAGCTGTACTCTCCTCCGGCCGGCCCAGCTTTCACTTCTTTGGATGTCTGATGTGTCTGAAGGAAGGCAGAGTGAAGCGACTCCTCGGCAAGTCACCAAGAAGCAAGCTTAGCCGGAATATTAACAGACTTATTATGGGCTGAATGTTTTCGCAGCCTGAATGTTATGTCAAGAAATTTGTGGTACGAGAAACTTTCTTTTGCTGGGAAATGCATTAAAGGGTGCAAACATTGGCGTAACTAGAGTTTGAAGGGTCCTGGTGAAAAATTTGGATCTGGGCCTCCCTCCATGTTGGCCAGATGTACAATATGTATGTATATGTATCTATGCATTTAGCATTCTAAATCCTATAAAGACATACAAGTTGCCCTCCCTCACTATGTAGTAATGTCCCCCATCCTGGGCTTCTTCCTGGTAAATATGTTCCCCATCCTTGTATATATGCCCCCATCCTTGTAGATATGTGCCCAATCTTGGTAAATATGTCCCCCATCCAGGTATATATACTTCCCATCCTGATAGATCCTGGGAAATGTCCCTCATCCTGGTATATGTCCCCATCCTAGTAATGGCCCCCTCCTTGTATATATGGCCTCATCCTGGGTCCCTCCTGATATATATGTCACCTACTGGTATACATATCACCCTTTTGGTTTATTTGTCCCTCTCTGTATATATTTGTGCCACTCCTGGTATACAGTATATGTCTCCATTCTGTTTCTTATGCCAAAAAAAAAAAAAATTTTACTCACGCTCCTTGGGTCCCACGTCGCACAGCATCCTCCTGTGTAGACCGCCCGCAGTGGCCGGCAGCTGACAAAGACATTGCTGTCATGCGGTACCCTCAGTTACGTGGACGCCGATGTCAGCTGCCGAACAAACAGTCGACAGCTTGTATTGCAGTGCAAGGGACCCGACAGGTCTCTGCACTGCGATGCATTTCAGCTGGATTTGCGCCCTTTGACTCACATCCAACTGAAGCAGGGGCTGGGGTCAGCGGGCCCCCTTGACCCTCTGGCCCGGTTGCCATCCCTGCAACCGCAATCGTTCCCCCCTGGCTGCAAAGTACAGTGTATGTGCTACAGAGGTTCATGGAGGCTAGAGCGGGTCCAGCGCCTGGGCCCAATCTAGAAATGGTCCCGGTATTTGATAGGCTTGTACTAATCAGGATCTGAATATATCATTCTGCAGTTAACTACTTGAAATGTGCAGAAGTCCAAGAAGATAGGGAATGAGATTAAGTTTATGGTTAATATTACGTTTCCGGATATTCTGTAACAGCTTCCATGGATAAATCTTTGCGACCCGAGGCTATGCCTGGAAATCGGGCACGTTGACATGTTTGGTTTTCCATGCAACACAGATAAGGATTGTCGGTTACATCTGAAGAGCCTGAATCCTCCGTGATCTGGAAATTCTGGTTAAGAAATATCTCGAGTCTCATCTTTCCTGTTATGACATATAACTGATCTGTGGTCAGGGCCTTTACAAACCTGTCCTGTTTATATCCTTCTCGAGAAAAGTTTGGAAGAAACCTCTTCTAACCACTAATGCCGAGGATGGGGGGAGGCAATGTCACATCGGGGGGTCCTGCTCAATGGTGATTTCACAAAAGGGGAAGCTGCAGCTACTTATCTGACCCAAGATGCATGTACACATATCCTGTGGTCAGATCTGCATCAAATCAGAGAGGGTAGCCTTTAATCTGTGGTCGCTGACTGTCCTCCACCGAGGCGTTCCTACCTGGCACCGAGGAGGATGTGCTCAGTCAACAGCCCGCAATGTTCAGCCGGTTATGTAACCATGTCATAGCAAGGACCGGCAGCACAAGGTTGTGTTATGGCTGGATTGTAGAACTTTATGTTGTATTTTATGTATACAATGTAGCATTCTCCACTCGTAAAAACACGGGCTCCTCAACGATTGGCAACATGGTCCATGAGGATACAATTCATGGTCTGGAAGGTTTGCATCCTACATTGTGTCTCATGCATTTATAGATGGCCCAAGTGATCTTGCAACCATGCCTGGATGTAGCAAACCAACAGCTTCAGAGCAGCACTCAAAAAACAGCTTGTAAGCACACACTCCTCACCGTCCCTCCTCTGTTTTTGAGAACAGAGAAGAATTTTGATAAAGTTTAAATTGCAAAACTGTTTTTTTTTGCAGGCGCACTGCGACGTAACCATTTAATAAGATGACACGACCCTGTTTATAGCTTTACAAAACCGATTGGGATGTATCCAAGTCATTCCAGATTGCTGTCTAGGGCCGGTTCACACATCCGGCATTTCGCGGGATTGCTGGGTCCGTCACTCTCTAGTACAGTGTGATACAGTACAATGGCATCGCGGCAAGCTGTCATGTGACCGGAGATTTCCGCGATGCCACTGTACAGTATTAACACTGTACTGGAGTGTGTCAGATCCGTCAGTCCGGCGAAATCCCGGATGTGTGAAACGGCACAAACTGCTCAGGACCTGCCCCTGCTTTTTGTATTAAAAGTTGGCCACAAGTCTACACCACTAGAGAAAAGTCGCAGTCGATTTCTAGGGACAGCTGAAAGTGGACAGTGATGAAAGGATGTCATAATGCATAAAACACTTTTGTTTGTTGACTGTTTCCAAAAACAAGCTAAAGAATTGTGAATACAGCTCTGGATTATAATACAGTCTGCAATTTACAATCTGTTGTTAAGTAATGTAATGCATGTACAAGTGACTGCACCAGCAGAATAGTGAGTGCAGCTCTGGAGTATAATACAGGAGGTAACTCAGGGGCAGTACATGATCAGTAATGTATGTACACAGTGACTGCACCAGCAGAATAGTGAGTGCAGCTCTGCAGTATAATACAGGATGTAACTCAGGATCAGTAATGTATGTACACACTGACTGCACCAGCAGAAAGTGAGTGCTGCTCTGGAGTATAATACAGGAGGTAACTCAGGATCAGTAATGTAATGTATGTACACAGTGACTGCACCAGCAGAATAGTGAGTGCAGCTCTGGAGCATAATGCAGGAGGTAACTCAGGATCAGTAATGTAATGTATGTATACAGCGACTGCACCAGGAGAATAGTGAGTGCAGCTCTGGAGTATAATAAATAAGATAACTAAGGATCAGTACAGGATAAGTATTGTATTGTATTGTATGTACACAGTGACTGCACCAACAGAACAGTGAGTGC